>NW_024470677.1:964772-966263 GCF_017639515.1 Carcharodon carcharias
AAACACTGTGTGTTAATGTTAGAGAACCCACACACCCTGTAAACACTGTGTGTTAATGTTAGAGAACCCACACACCCTGTAAACACTGTGTGTTAATGTTAGAGAACCCACACACCCTGTAAACACTGTGTGTTAATGTTAGAGAACCCACACACCCTGTAAACACTGTGTGTTAATGTTAGAGAACCCACACACCCTGTAAACACTGTGTGTTAATGTTAGAGAACCCACACACCCTGTAAACACTGTGTGTTAATGTTAGAGAACCCACACACCCTGTAAACACTGTGTGTTAATGTTAGAGAACCCACACACCCTGTAAACACTGTGTGTTAATGTTAGAGAACCCACACACCCTGTAAACACTGTGTGTTAATGTTAGAGAACCCACACACCCTGTAAACACTGTGTGTTAATGTTAGAGAACCCACACACCCTGTAAACACTGTGTGTTAATGTTAGAGAACCCACACACCCTGTAAACACTGTGTGTTAATGTTAGAGAACCCACACACCCTGTAAACACTGTGTGTTAATGTTAGAGAACCCACACACCCTGTAAACACTGTGTGTTAATGTTAGAGAACCCACACACCCTGTAAACACTGTGTGTTAATGTTAGAGAACCCACACACCCTGTAAACACTGTGTGTTAATGTTAGAGAACCCACACACCCTGTAAACACTGTGTGTTAATGTTAGAGAACCCACACACCCTGTAAACACTGTGTGTTAATGTTAGAGAACCCACACACCCTGTAAACACTGTGTGTTAATGTTAGAGAACCCACACACCCTGTAAACACTGTGTGTTAATGTTAGAGAACCCACACACCCTGTAAACACTGTGTGTTAATGTTAGAGAACCCACACACCCTGTAAACACTGTGTGTTAATGTTAGAGAACCCACACACCCTGTAAACACTGTGTGTTAATGTTAGAGAACCCACACACCCTGTAAACACTGTGTGTTAATGTTAGAGAACCCACACACCCTGTAAACACTGTGTGTTAATGTTAGAGAACCCACACACCCTGTAAACACTGTGTGTTAATGTTAGAGAACCCACACACCCTGTAAACACTGTGTGTTAATGTTAGAGAACCCACACACCCTGTAAACACTGTGTGTTAATGTTAGAGAACCCACACACCCTGTAAACACTGTGTGTTAATGTTAGAGAACCCACACACCCTGTAAACACTGTGTGTTAATGTTAGAGAACCCACACACCCTGTAAACACTGTGTGTTAATGTTAGAGAACCCACACACCCTGTAAACACTGTGTGTTAATGTTAGAGAACCCACACACCCTGTAAACACTGTGTGTTAATGTTAGAGAACCCACACACCCTGTAAACACTGTGTGTTAATGTTAGAGAACCCACACACCCTGTAAACACTGTGTGTTAATGTTAGAGAACCCACACACCCTGTAAACACTGTGTGTTAATGTTAGAGAACCCACACACCCTGTAAACAGTGTCT